>NC_086231.1:27909641-27954641 GCF_036321145.2 Pelmatolapia mariae
TTGGGCAGAAGTCCAGGAGATGTTGGAGTTAAACTAGCTGTCCCCCTGAGATAGCGGCTGTGTGCTGCTGGGGTGAGAGCCAGAGGACCTGGGAGTGCCTGGCTGTAACTATGCTACATTTCTGTATGTCAGAGCTGTATAAGGTTTCACAGGGAGAGGCAGGGAACTAGTCTGGGAGAACATTCAACTGCAGGGAAGTCTACAGTCAGGAAGTGAACAATAATTCAAAACAGAGCCCAACAGAAGAGGGCCTTCAGATATGTTGACTTTAAACCATGTCATCTATCCATGCATTCAGTCATAAAAGAAAACAAAACAGGCACTCAGGAGCTTTCAGATGGAAACAGTACATTCTAAAGTATTTTGGGTGGGTAGAAAAAAGGAATATTCTTTACATATGCCTGGAAAATGACAGATATATTATGCTAAGGAATCTCTGGGCATTTCAGCACTTCTTGTTGCTACTGGAAGTCACTGTGACTGACATGTTTCATCAGTGATGCTGTATTCCATGAAGAATGAAACTACAAATGTTGCAAAGATTGTTTTCGAGCTACGAGAGGTGAGATTTAGTAACCGGATTTAGAAAGCTACGCTGTTTACCTGTTCCCTAAACAGAGCTGTATCTAATTAAGAAGCACTGCAGACCCTTTCCCTCTCTCTCATTGGAATTAATTAGAAGTTAGAAAAATAGCATTAAAGTGAGCAGGATATTGAACTTCATCATCTTTTTCTACTTTTCTGATGACATATAACCTACTTAAACATCACCACAAATGGGCTTCAAAGCCATTTGAGTCCACTTTGACACAGCAATGCATGAACACACACACACACACACACACACACACAAAACCGTCTTGTTACGCTTTTTTTGTGTGGCTGTGCAAACAAAGTGATCCATTTCAGTGAGCAGCCAGCAAAGCGTGAGCAGCTCTGTGGGTTGGGAGGACTCAGTTGTTCTCTGTGTTGAGTGGGATCGTCTTGGTCACACTGCGCTGTGCTGCGTTTACTGTCCTCAGCAGGAATCTGCCTCACCCAGAAGCGGATTGGGCTTCAGAACTGCAGGTCTTCAACGACTTTTTCCCATGATTCAAAGTGGCACTGCTGCTGCACCAACTCAGGGATGCACAGTGTGTGTGTGGGTGTCCGTGCATTAGCGTGCTTGTACATTCACGTGAACTGGTAGATGGTGCGTAATTCAACATGTAGGTTTTGTGTCTGTGTGTGCTTCAGTGTTAATAAACACAGACAGGATGTGTGCGTGTCTGCGTTAGCGCAGTTTGCTGAAATGTGAGTTGTTTAGGTCAAGGTTTATCACCATGACAACGTGAGAGACTGTGTTATCACTGCAGGAAGGTTGTCACGATTGTGTCATTTCTTGGAGGACTCTCAATTATTAGTACACATTTTGGCATCAGAGTTTTGCACAAATTAAAAGTTTTGATCCTAGTTACATGCCTTATATGTTTGGATATAGGCAGAATAATGCATGTTCAGAGTTTGACACCAGAAGACTTGTTTTCATGTTTAAGACTTGCACATTCAAGCCTTATTGGACTTGGAACCCAATCGTGGTCCTTCAGGCAACAGGACAGATGTTCAGTACTGTCTCCAGATGAACTTTTGAAATTAAAAATATTTCCATATTCATTTGACATTTTGGTTGGCTAATAATTTCTGCCCAAACAGATTTATTTTATGGCCAAACTGCCAGAGCGCAAAGTATTTCTGAACATGTCTAGAGGGCATCCTTATATGACTTTGATCTCACACAGACTGGGTGTCAAATTTTAGTCAAGCATGACTTTTATATGGAGGTGACGCAGAATGGTGCATGGTGCATACCAGGGCAAGTGAAAATGAACTGTTAAAAACAAGTAACTGACACACTAAAGACACTATCGCCTCTGATGCACTTTACAGGCATCTCCCGGAGAAGGAAAGTAGTATGAACGTAACAAGGCCAGCAAAAGCCAATGCTGTTTGACCCTATGGGAAGGTTTTCAGCAGCTGAAGTAAATTTGTAGCTGTGCTGAAAATATTTTGGCATGACCTGAGGTCATTCACATGTCTGGCCTCTCGTATATAGGAGGAAAGAAAGTGCTTTATTCAACAAGATCACAGAATACATAGCTGGAATACCATTATTATGTCATAAAACTTTTGTACAAGGCATGGAGGCTATGTCCTCTATAGCTCACATTTTGGAGTCTTGGAGCAAAGTTTTGGCCTTTCAGTAGAATAAAAGTCTATTTAGTTTTTCCACATTTTCATACCCCACCGCCCCGTCAGGCTTACGCTGTGTCACTGGGGCTGTGGCTGGCGATTACACAGTTTATCTAATAAGCTTTTTGGGAGAATCTTTCATTCTGCTGTTTACATTTCTGTACATGAGTGGTCAGTACTCACATCTCAATACTACATTTTACTTGATTTATTTGTTCTCATCTTTTTTGCCTTATTCTCCCACTGCCACCATCAAAGTAGAAGCTCAACAAATGGGCAAATGAGTCCTTTATCTCAGGCACTCCACCTTTAGGTGTACGAAAGGGTGGAGGCAGCCATAGGCAAACAACAGACATGTAATGGGTGTGTATGAAAGGCTACCATGTGTGAACACCAAAAGACACCCTCATGGTCTGCATATTGCTCATGTTGTGGGGACCTAAATATTTTTATACACCAGGGACTTGTCTTCCTCAAGGGGATAAAAAGCAAGTCAACATGACAACCCATTAAGTGTCAGTCAGGTAAACTATAGCTGAATACAAGTCATTTCCATCTGAAGACAAAATATTTAGCAGCATGTCTTTTTATTGGGACATTACACATGTATACATGGGAAGCCAGAGGTGGCGAGAGCAGCAGTGAAGCCCCACAGGACAGAGCAGACACCAATAGCAACTGATAGGACTCAGATTAAGCCAGAAACTGCATGAAAGGAAGAGCAGAGGTGGGTTTCAAAGCAGCTTGCAGATGTGCAGAAACTCTTGGCAAATCGAAGTAGCTTAACTACCACATGACATGTGCCTGCTGGATATGTAGGAATCAGCTAGGTATCAGCTGAACCAATAGCTAATGATGGCTACCACTGAGATCAGCTGATCTGACCAGATCAGACCAGTTCATGGCCTGCCTGAACTAATGTTGAGCTAAATTTTAGGGTTCGTTGTTTTCAGGTGAGTGGAATCGTAGATTTAGATCGGGGACAGTGTAGTGTGTGTGTGTGTGTGTGTGTGTGTGTGTGTGTGTGTGTGTGTGTGTGTGTGGTATCAGGTATTAAGATTATTCATTTTACACCCCTAAGTGAGTGAATGTGTTTTTATGCATGTGGAGTTTATGAAAAAGTCTACCATTAACCAAAAAGGGGTTTGCACCCAGATGTGACCAGACAGGTTGAACAAGTAAACAGACTGCTGTGTGTTTTGTGCATTCATTTTGTGAGCGGTAGATAGTAGTTATATAAGGCAGTAAACTGGGAGGCGCGAATGCAATTGATATTCCCAGGAGTTAATGAAAACCCAGAGTAAATGAGATCCCAGTGGACTGAGTTTGCTGTGAAACTGGTCATCAATGTATATGCTCAAAGAACAGACCAATTCCTCTGAGGCCTGAAAAACTGTTTTCATTACAGGGGTCATTCAGAGTGTTATCTATACATTATCAGATAAAAATGTTAGGCTCTGCTGGGCCCTTTATGTGGATGCTGCTGGAGTGTGTTCATTTATAATTCAGCAGCCAGCTGTACTAGCTGTTTATAAATTCAAGATTATCCTGGTTTTAAGATAGGTATTGGCTGGAGACTTCCCATTATTATGTTGCACCACAGCACGATGGTGCAGTGTTGTAGCACTGTTGCTTCACAGTATGAAGGTCCTGAGTTTGACTCTGACACCATCTGGCTGGAGCCTTTCTGTGTGGCGTTTGCTCTGTATTTGCGTGGTACTTTCTCGGTATTCTGGCTTCCTCTCACAAAGGTAGTGGGGTTAGATTAAACTGGTCATTCTGAATTGCCTATAAGTGTGAATGTGACTGTGTATGGTTTTCTTTTTCTCTGCGTTAGCCCTGCATCAGATTTGTGATCTGTACAGGGTGTATCCTGCCTCTTGCCCTATGGTAGCTGGGACAGGCTCCAGCCCCCCTGGAGCCTGTCCCAGCAGAAGCGAATGGATGGATGGATGGACATTGCACCACACAGACCAGAAAAACTTTCAGGGATGAAGTTTATGTCAGCTTGCTAATATCCCTTTGGAATGAAGAGTAATTTGTTATGTAGTGCTACATCTCAAACATCTGTTGCTATTCTACCTGGGCTTTAGATATGAAAAAATAACACAAAAATAGTCATGAAAAAACCATGACTCTTTCAATTATAAAGTTTTATGCATCAAGATATAATAATATAAAAACAAATCTGGTCTAGCAGGTATTAAAATTATTTAAATACGAGCTCAAACGAACACCAACACATGACTTATTACACCATGTCATCATTTATTTAACAGAAAACTGAGCCAAAATGTAAAAGCAGTGTTTAAAAAAAAACTAAGTGCACCTCCTGATAATTAAATGCATTTTCAATAATTAATAATCAGCAAGTGTGTCTGCCTTTGTAAAAACACAAATTTGGGCTGTTTGCTGGTCAGAAGCATTCATCTGTATCTTAACACAAAAGAGGAATGACATGAGCAAAAACAACTATTGCTGTGGTTTATAAGGCCATTACCAAACAATTTCAACTCTATATTTATATAGCGACAAAGATTATTCACAAAACATTCAAGACAGCAGCTAGTCTTCCATGGAGTGGGCATCCTAGCAAATTTACCCCAAGGTCAATGCAATGCTCAGAGAGACTGCAAAAAAATCCAAGAGCGATATCTCAGACTCTACAGGCCTCAGTTACCATGTTAAATATACCATTACAAGTCAAAAAAGACTGAACAAGTTTGGCATGTTTAGAAGGGTTGCCAGGAAAGAGCCTCTCCACTCTAAAAAGAACACGGCAGCATGACATAGCTTTGCAAAGTTGCACCTGAAAAAACCCATAAACGTCTGGAACAAGGAGATGTTTGGGAGTAATGCACAGAGCCATGTTTGATGAAAACCAAACGCAGCATGTCAGCACAAACACCTCATACCAGCTGTCAAGCACGATGGTGGAGGGGTGATGAGTTGAGTTGTTTTGCAGCCACAGGACCTGGGCACCTTGCAGTCATTAAGTCGACCATGAAGTCTTCTGCATACCAAAGTATTCTAGTGTCAAATGTGAGAACATCTGTTTAACAGCTAGAGTTTGGCTTTAACACAGCAGCAAATCAACAAGCCGGAACCTGATGGAAATGCTGTGGACCTGGAGAGAGCTGGCCCCAAACTTTACTGAACTGAAGCAACGCTTTAAAAAAGATCGGTCTAAAAGTTACCAAATCATGGTGTGTACTTTTTTTTTTATGTCATGCGGTCCTGTTAATCAGAAGTTGTATTTAAATCATTTTAGAACCGGGTAAAGGTAAGATATTTTTTTAATCTGCTGATATGTAAAACCTCAGAATTTACATAACAGATTAAAATTAGCTTCTTTTACCATTAACACATGTACTTATAGGAGAAAAATAACAAGTAAAACAACCAAAAGAGAGAGAGATAAGGACAACATTCACAGAAGAGAGATGGCGAAACAAGAAGAGAAGCGGAACCTTTTAGAAGGCAAAAATCCAGATGTAAAACATGTGGAAAGAGGTGGGGGATGACAGGTGATAATGTACAGTGAAACCTCTGTAAAAAGTAAGAACACGGACAATGAGATATAATGAAAAATAGAAAGATAAAAAGATAATTATGAATGGCCATGCAGTCTAGATGGCCAAGAAGCAGGATCGCAGACAAACACAAACTATAGCATAATTACAAGGCCTAATGAATTCATTGAGACTGAAACTTGAGGAATAAAGAGCTAAGAGGCTTGAGAGAGAGCTTTTAAAGCACAAGATTACAAAAGTAATCATCTGGATGGAATAAATGCGCAAATTAAAAGGACAAACAAGAGGAAGGTCTTTTAATGTGTTCATAGAGTTGATTTCAACACCAATAATCTGGGCTTTCAAATTCTGATAAACATCTCTGTTTGGGGGTCTCTTTTATTTACTGTTGGTGTTCTGTGTCACACACATTATAGTTGAGAATAATGAGTGTATTATAGGATTCTGTCATCAGGTGCAGTTAAAGTTGCACAACACTGACATACTTGAAATTGCTCATGAAGGTAATCTGATACTACAGGAGAGCTAGTCAGGGCAGAATGCGATTATCCCATGTGATATCTTAAAGTCAACAGTGTTATCATTGTAGCGAGGGGCTCATGCACAACGTGGGGAAAAAATATCAAGGAGGACCTGATCTGATTTAATGATAGGATGTGTACAGTGCACACGTTACTGAAGTGTTTATCGGCTTTCCTCAGATGGAATGGTTCAATCCAGTTCATAAATTACTGCAATAGTAGTTGAGATCATTTAAGGAAAACTTAAGGGTTGGTTTGGATTCATGAATAGCTTGTGTAACCCAATCCTTGTGGTTATGTCTGTGCAAGAATGTCATAGAAACCATTCTATCTATTGTTATTCTTTCATGTGCTATAAATTCAGTGTTTCTTCCTCATATTAGCTCTCTGGTTGGGGTCCACTCCAGTCCAAAGGCCATTACGATGCCTTGAGTTAAAGACAAGTTATCCCAAACCATGTCAACACCCTCTCAAGTGGAAATAAATTAGTGAATCTTTCTTGGACAAGAGAGGACCACATTCCCCTCTTTGTCCACAGCCTTGTGATAGGATTACAGTGTGAACCAGTCAAGGGAGGATCACTGCATATATTTACTATGGAAGCTGTTTAATAAGATTAGCTTTATTGTATCCCATCAGTCTGAGACCTAAAGCTTTACTGGCTCATTCTTTGCACAATCTGGTTCTGCATTGATGCAGCCTTAACAAGCTGATGCTCTTGAAATCAAAGGAGGGAAGCACATGGAGAAAGAGCATGAGAAAGGTTTGACCAGCAAGCTTTGTGCCTTTAAATATTCAAATTAGTTCTTGGAGCATGCAAAAATGGACACCCAGTGATGCAGTGCTGCTCTCTGTGAGGAATTCCTCCACATGAGAGACTATAACAGTTACATAAACCAATAGAACTCTTCTTTAGATCAGGTTTGGGAGTATTTTTACCCACATGATGGAGATGTCAGTCTTCTGAATGATCCGACACTTTGCCTCAGACTCATTAAACTGCAATCATTTTGATTTTGTACAGATTCATCAGCTTTTCTGTTTGATATTTGTCCAACACAAGTGTATGCCTGCCACATGGTATTCCCATTGGTCCCAAATTTAGGCCTATTCTTTTTTACTAATTTCTCATAATTTGTAGAGTTAGAACTCAAAAACTGGACAAAAGCAGATTAACTAAGGTCTACGGTAAGCTTCAAACTTAACAGTCCAAAAGACAAAGACAGAATAAAATCTAACATAGACACAGAAAAAGACAACTAGGAAGGATGATGGATAATCCAACATGGAGAAAGAGTGAGGTGGGACCATTTATACATTGAGTGTTGATTGGGAATGACAAACAGGAAGGGAACGAGACAAGGTTGAAGTTAATCAGGACTATCATAAAGAAGGAAGCAAAACTGACACAGGGCATGAAGGAAAAGCAACCAAAGTAAAACAGGAAATATCCTAAAGACAAATAGTAAACGGAAACAAAAAAAAAATACTAGACATTACACGGGATACAGGAGGAGGATAACATCAACACAGGAAGACGAAACAGGAAGAAACAGACATAGAAACACTGAGTACTTAGAGTTGGTAACCAAGTATAAATGGAAACTGAAGGTACATAAAGACCAAGAAATCACAGCCACTACTAGAACAGTAAATCAAGCAAATACATCTCCATGAAAAATGAACATGGAAATTTGACAGTAACTAGAACTTCAATAACCCTGTTAGGCTACAACTCATTGTAGCAATAAATTCCAAAACACAGGAATGCAAAACAGAAACTTCTCCCTAGGGGAACTAAGTACCAAAGATGGAAATCAGATCCTCATCAATATCACAAGATACTAAACTCACATTCAGAATAAAAGAAGTCAAAACACAGGTCCAAAACTGTGACTACTGTGGAAGTCAAATACCTAGAACTAATCACCAAGATTACTAGGGTGATACTGAAATCCAAACCAGAAACAAAACCTCAACTTATCAATAATCAAAAACTAGAACAACACTGATAATGAACAGAAAACTCAAAAAGAACCACAAAGACTCAAAACCCACAGATGAAAAACCAGGGATCAGCGAGCAGGGACATAATTATGGTAATTATAGTAAACACCTGTATCTGCTTAACCTGTATCTTTGTCTTTGAGCACACATTTCTATTTCAGAATTTAACTGAAAGCATTATAGCAACTAACTACAACTTTATACTCATTTATACAACTTATTTTACAACTTATGTTATCTACAACAAAAGTGGCTCTATTTAAAACATACTATGTACCGTGCTCTATAGAATGGACGTTTCACAATGTAATACTTTCAGCTGTCATAACACTGTTGCTTTAGTATTTTGAATATAATCCCTATAAACAACTTATTACTTTAAAATCCATAAAAGAAGAAGATGATGCTGGCCCACAACCTTTACAATGTTCTCAGCCACACAGAGTGAGACTCAAGTTTGAACTACATTGAAAAAAAGAATAGAATAGATTAGAATAGAATAGAATAGAATAATCCTTTAATTGTCCCACAAGGGGAAATTTGGTTGTATCAGCAGCAAAAAAAACAACAAAAAACAACAAAAAAACCCCACACATATACAAACAGAACAGAAACACAATTTTTACATATTTACATCATGGACAATAGTTACCAAAGCAGAGTACTGTACAGTTATTAAAATTAGAGTACAGATAAGTGGCAAACCCAGGTTGTAGTGTGCAAACAGAGCAGGATACTGAAAGATGTTTAAATAGTTACGAATATTTAGAATAATTAGAAAAGTGCAGATTGTGTATTGTACCTGTGTCTTAAAAAGTAGACATGCAACTTCCGATAAGTTAGTGTATATATAAGCTGAGAAAAGTAATGTGCAGTTATAACAGTAGCAGCTGTTACAGCGCTGATGTAAACGTATGTTTGTTGGGAGCAGTTTTGATTGTACAGTCTGACAGCTGCAGGGAGGAAGGACCTGCGGAAACGCTCCTTCATGCATCAAGGATGCAGCAGTCTGTCACTGAAGGAGCTCTGCAGTTCAGCAACATTTACATGCATGGGGTGGGAGACTCTGTCCATCAGAGATGTTATTTAACAGAGATGTTATAAAACCCTATAATTCTGCATGATTCCACAATTGCATGCTGTTTACCGTTTTCCTCACATGCATCAGCATTCAGCATATTCACAAAGAGCTGCACATTTTTTATTTTATTTATTTATTTTACAGCAATTTATTCCATAGTAGCATGCTAGTAGACTTGCTTTAGCAGTTTAGTATGTGGCTGCCATGAGATTTACCATATCATGCCTGACTTTCTTAATATGAAAAGAACAGAACTATAAAGTACACCATAAGTATTTAAGATACTTTAAATTAAGCATGAATCCTTGAAGGAGAGTGGATTGGAGATGAAAGAGATTAATCTCTTCATATGCTAAACTGTCTCACTGCACTTACATCTTCATTCGTGTGACTGTAACCCAAGTCAGTCCCTTCAACTCGTACTGTAAAAATCTGTGAAATTTATTAGTGGAGAAGAAACGCTTTTTAGGCAAAACGCCTGCGTGACTGAATCACGAAACTGTTCTGGCTTTCAGACTTTATTTCAGCAAGCGAACACTCCAACTGATTCTGGAGCAGGACGGTGACAGCTCTGTCATGCCATTAAAAGATCAGCTCTTCACATATCCATTCATCTCTCCCTCGTCTCTCCTTTTACTGTGCCTCTTGCAGGTATAAAATAATCCTCATATCCAGCCTATTAGTCACAGAGGATTAGACCCATGGTAGAGACAAGCTGAGATGAGAGGTGAACGGAGCAAGAGAGGCAGATTAAATGCCTGTGGTATTATGATGTAATGCTCAGGCCCCACAGGAAAGTGTCCATGGAACTTTTGTGTGTAGATAAAGGCATACATTTTGATGAACAGCAGTATTTTACTAAAGTAAAACACAGTGATGAAAAGATGAATTTGCCCCATAGCATCAGCTGTGTAGGATCGCAGTTTGCATGAATGCACTTTCAGGACTCTGTGCGTGTGGTTGAGAGCACATGTGTTTGTAAACAAATCCTCCCCAGTTTTCTGCAGAGGCCCTGATCAATTGCAGATTAGACCCAACTTTATTATCAGCGTGGATAGAGATCTCTCCACCTCCAACCCTTTCAGGAGCTCATTTGAAAGTCAAGACTCATTTATCAGCTTTTGATCTAATTAAACAACCTGGAGCTTAGATGAAAGCAGGGACAAGCCATTATCTGACTCCATTAGCTACAGGCACGGCATGAAAAATCACTCCCCCATCCTTCACAACTTCAAGCCAACTTTCTTACTCTTTCTGCTCCTGCAGCAGCTTTTTAAGAAATTTGATCTTGTTTTTATCTCACCTTTATTGCCTTTTCTGCTTATAACTCTTTCCCTCCATTTACCTCTCATCTCTCCCTTCGTAGCTTTCTCCTGAGAAACGTTTCCATCCTTGCTGACTTATTGCATTTAGACCTTTTAATTCTTGTCCCACAGGTCAGCCTTTGGATTATGACTTTATTGTCTGTCCTTACATCAACCTTCAATTCAGGCAGATGGCTGTAAATCTTCAGTTATGATTTGTTTTCCTAACATCGGTGTGTGTGTGTTCAGGACAGGAGTCACCTCCTCTCCATAACTAGAAAAATATATCTTCATTCATCCCTCTGCTCAAGGGACTTGAATGACTGACATGAAAATTTATGACTATTGATTGAAGCAGATCAAGAAAAGACCAGACTGAGCCGGAAACTGGATCAAGGATTGTTTTCCCCCCAAAACTTAGTTTTTGGGGCACTGCGTTTGAAAGCATGTTGTGATCCGAAAGAGCTTTCTGTTTGCCAGGTAATGCATGATGCATAGGTGTCAATTGGATCAACAGCCTGAGGAACAACACGTGTTAACATAGCCTGCAGTCAAATACCCTTTCACCCTGCACGGATTCAGCATCGCAACAGAATGACATGGGCCCTCCCTGCTGGTGCTTTTATGCATTGCACTTTACAAACACCATGAGGGACCTTCAAAAGTGAACAGGTAAAGCAAAAGTAGTGGAAAAAATGAATGTTTAAAGTTGCTTTTTCACAAATATCCTATGTACAAGCCCTGAGATCGAAAGGGGAACTCTTTACTTATGAGAAATAACTTTACTGCACTGCTGATTTTAACCTTGAAAAAGTAAAAGAAAAGCAGAATGTTTGTAATTTAGTTTAAACAAATACCCCATCCCCCACCTCCCCAAGAGACATTATTAATATTACTTTGCACAGTTATACTGTCAGGAGCCATTTCTAATGTATCTAATGCCTCTCGTCTTGATTGCCTTCCCTCAACCACAGCAAAGCGCCGAGCATATTCAGTAATCACTGAAGACATCATGGAAGTCATTTTCAGTAGGCCTGCAGGCGTCTGGGAACATTACCACTGGGAAAATTACATGGCAGCAGTTTCCTAAGATGGGAGATGATGGGGGGACCAATTAGGATGGAAAGACATATGGCAGTCCCTCAGTCAGAAAAAAAAACTAGGGAAATTTACTGTTAGAGTGTAATTAGCCATGTTTACTGTCCAAGCCATTAACACTAATTTGTGATGCTTGCAAACAAGCTGTTTAAGGTAATGGGGCCTCGCCTTGTTCAGTAGAGTTAATAATACTATTGCCGTGCAATTACATGCACAGTTCAGCAAAGTGAATCGTGGCCTGGAGACGTGATTTCAAATTGCTGGACTCAATAATAGAGCTGAAATGGGTCTGTAATGGTAAGTTACACAGTCAATCCATCATCTGTCAGTTTGGCAGGCAGGTAAGTCACAGTGGTGGAAGAAGTCCATTACATGACAAGTCCTCCATTTAAAACCCCACTTATGCAACAGTAGGGTAAGAAAGGAAAGGACTAAAATAGGTAGACTTTTTTTACAATGTTACTGATAGAGTACTGATCTATATTATGTATCTAACTGTTGTATATTTAAACACAACCCAGGGATATCACTTATCAAAAGGTTGATAAGGTCACTTATCAAAAGGTCACAAGACAAATTTGAAAAGGTTACTACATCATCTAGTCAGAGCAACATTTTCACTCGCTGGGTGAGTTCAGGATGGAACTCCCACTCTCACCACTATCAGGATAGAACAATCCAGGATCCAGGTTTTCAGGTCTGTTAAGTTCCTTATGAGTTCTGAAGCCCTCCCTAAGCTGCTCACTCCACCATGCTCTTTGCGCTCTATGATGAGGGTCTCTAATGTGTGACATTGATGCTGGGTTTAGCCATGTAAACTCTGTGGTTAGTGAATGTAGGTGGCCATACACATGCTGATGTAAAGCTGTAATCTTATTAAATGGTTTCGCAGATGTTTATAGTACATCTGGTGCTGCTGTAAGCAGTAAGAATGTGTCATTTTTCCTTTTGCATCATTCACGCTAGAATGACAACTATTATACTACTTTTGTGCCTATGGGATGGTAGTGATTCTTTGTCTGTTTTGATTGATAACCATTGATATTTAGCTGATCTCAGTAAATTAAAATTGGATTGAGAAACAAAAGTCTTTCAAAAAAGTTTGGAAAATATGGACGCCTGGAGCAGAGTTTACAATTCCATTTATCCATCATCTATTGATCTGTTTCTTTCAAACCAGGAAGAAGAATGAAACTAGGAAGAACTGTGGATTACAACACTTGAGGTTACAGCTTATCATTTGACAAATAAATAGCAAAAAGTTATGCAAACATGCACAATTTTGTATCTCAGTAAAGTGGGTGTTTAATCCTTACCAGCAGAGAGACGTGGAGCAGTTTATCGATGAATAAGGCCTGTTCTGCTCAGGATTTTCACCAGTGATGATAAAGCAATTTAAAAGAAGTCAACCACAGTATATGGAAGCTCACCTCTTTCATGAGGAGGTTAGCCATCACAGAAAAGAGTCTATCGTTATGGATTCATATCAACTGTGATATTAGAAGAGGCATATAAACGTGGATCACTTCTTACATTGCCATGGTAACTTATGCTGAAAGCCAAACCTGCTACAGAGCAGCTTAGAGATCAGCAGGTATGAAATCACCGGCACTACTGATCAATCAGTTTTACAGAAAAATAGCAAATAGCCATTCCTAGAAGATCCTGCAGACCTCTGGCTCTGACTACTGTGGTGGTCATAGGCTGCTTGTTCAGTTCAGAAACATATGAGAGAAGCTTGTTCGTACTAAAAAAAAAGATTCAACGCTACTAGGTTATTAGGTATTTGCATATGACAACCGCAGAAAAGTGAGAAAGACACAATTTGAGACACTGGGACTTGCATTTTTATGTTATGAATAATAGATATCCTAGAGTCACTAATTCATCCAAAGAACAAAGACAATCACTCACAGTGTGTTATCGGCCCCTTCCCTGTGCCATCCATTATAAATCATAATTGATGTTTAAAAAAATCCAGTTCTACAGATGAAGGCTGCACTGTCTCAATTATATTGATGGAGGCAATTATTGCAGTGATGCATGGTGAAATTAGCATGTTAATTGGTTATTATCACACAATCCAGTGCACTGGTCCCAAAAGACTTCTCCTATCATGCGTTTGATGGAAGTGTTCCCTTGTGTTGAAGAGGGAAAAAGGCACAATACATAATGCTCAACAGCTGATAAATTGAAATAATATGAATTATACATGCAGGCATAATGGAGCTACATGATATTTTGACTTCAAAAGAGTGTCTCAATCAAATTAGACACATTTTACTGTAATATGTCTGTGCCCTCGAGTAATATTATGCAATTATTTACCAAAACGCGAGCTGTAATGCATATTTTAAAGTGTAAAATAATTGCTAACTGCAGATGGCAACACTGAGTAATCAAATATTATTCAGGTTACAGCCAGAGCACAGTCTCAGTGAACCATTTGACCACTAGGTGGCACTCTGAGACTGTAGTAAAGCACCCCAAGCTGTCCAGATGTTATTCAAAACTAAAGGTTAGCTTCTCCCTTAGCGCTCACTCTGCTATTTAAAGGTCATCATTTGCAGGCAGAGGACAATCTGATGTAACATTTGTGTTGCTGAATCATAATCACTGTCTGCAGCCGGGTGAGGAGTTGATCACTATCACAGTTTAGATGACACTCTAATTTCTAGACCCTCGCAAAGTTTCTCAATGTAACCTCAAGGTGAATGTGGTGAGAAGAGAAGGCCACATGACGTTAAAGTGTCATTTCTCCTGTTGTGTCCAGATAATAGGGCCTCTTTATGAGTTTTTCAACAGCATGAAAATGATTCTCATGTGACTAAATTGGAGCCAGAGTGTAAGCTCATGAAGGGATGAATCAAATGTCAGTCTGACAGGGGCCGCATGAGAGCAGATCCATATTTCTATCAGGCCCCGCAGTCAGAACAGATAGAACTGGATTGACAAGCATGTTTGTGCATATTTTATTGTAATCCAACTTCTCTATCTTCATTGGCCAACAGAGGTGATAGAGAGGCCTACACAGAGTATGGCGGGCATGCACGGATACACTATCCCAGCCCTCTGCTCCTATTTGATGTGCATGTCCTGAATCGATCCATACAAAGTGAATGGTTTTGTACATGCTTTTTCTACAACAGCCACTCCAAGACTTCTCATTCTGGCTGAGACGGGGGACCGGTATTATTGATCCATCTGCAGTTCCCTGAAGGGCATGACTGCCAGAGAAGATGAAATCCTCTGTTCGCGGTCACATCTGGTCTGTTTCTGGCACGGCGCGGCCTATCGGCAGGCCACACATCAACTGTGCAGCAACGCTGTGCAGCACAGGTGAAGTTTTAGTCCTCTGTCTGAAACTCATTGTCCTGTCTTTTGTGGCCAAAACAAACAGGACTTGGAGCTCGTCAAGAGTTTATATAGTTTAAAGTGTTCTTTATCCCCAAATTATTTATATAGCACCAAATCACAGAAACAGGTTTGAATTGTGAAAAGGTACTTTATACTGCAAGGTATTCAGGAGAAAGCCTCGACCACCCCCTTATGAGCAAACACTTTGCAGCGGTAGAAAGGAAAGTCTCCCTTGTAACAGGAAGAAACCTCCAACAGAAAGAGGCTCAGGGAGGGGCAGCTATCTGCCGCGACTAGTTTGGGGGGTGAGGAGAAAGAAAAAGGATATGATAGGGCCCTATCATTCAAGACTTACTCAGAAGGAGTTTAAATTCTGGATTTAGCAGGGAGCTAATGAAGAGAAGCCAATATGGTGTCTCTTTCTCGTCACTGTAAATATTGCAGCATCTTGGACTAAATGGAGGCTTTTCAGGGATCTTTTAGTTTGATAATATTGAATAAGTTCAGCTTAGAAGTAATACATGTATGAACTAGTTTTTCAGCATCACCTATGTGTGTGTGTTTTTTCTTAATCCCTCAGGAGGGAGTAGCTAATGAGTCCATTATGGCTTAATGCACCACAAAGGTATATCTTATTTCCTTGTTCTGTTTTTGTTTTTTCCACTTTCGGGGCTCCAGCCACTAGAGGGCCATTTAGAGGAAAATGCAAAGACAGCGTTAGTAAATACGTGGCTGACTCACTATTATTTATTTTTTAGTACTGAAGGAGAATAATGCGCTGTACAAAGCAGAGAAAGGGAAATATCTGTGTTTTAATCATGTTCAATCTGATTGAAATCCAGTGACCCTGTTGATCTCTTATGTGTGCAGTCCATACTGCAGAGAAGAAAGGTGTGCTTGAATAGGAAATGCAAGAGCCAGCAGCTGGTAGAATTATAAAGAATTGAGACTTGGTGGACATATTTATCAAAGGAAAAAGTATGCTGCAAACAAAGCTGTGTGACTCATTTTCCCAAGTACCACGAGCTAGTCTGGATGCTCTCACCTTCTCCCTCGATACGCTCAGGCAATGACAAATGCAAGTGTCATCTGTGACTATGAGCCAAAACAGCAAAAAGCCAGTCAGTTAATACCAGCAGAGGGGAAAATTCAGCCACACTAGTTGTGATGAATAGATACCATATATTCTTTAAGGTAATTTCGTGGCTTTCTTTTCAGTTTTCATTTTTCCAGTCAGCAAATTTCTTCTAGGAAACTTTCGGCTGTTGGCGTCTCTGAGATCACACTTCCTCCCATTTCTCAACATTTACAGCTGCACACTACTACATGAAAACCAAAGGAAGAAACCAAGTGGGCTGCATTAAGACAACTACAAGATTCTCCTAAAGAACTTATTAAAAGATGTTATGATGTACTATTTATTATATGCAATAGCACTCTGATTGACTGTGAGGCACCAAGAAAGTAAAGCACAAAATTTAAGGGGTTTATCCTAGTCAAGTTTCAATCTTGATATTAAAATAAATAAATAAATAAAATAAAAGTTAAATGTTTACATGTTTACAGCCTCCAGGAAGTCGAAACTGGACCCAAAACAGTCATATATATCGTACCAAATGTGTGTCTGTCTGTTCCCTAACTCCTCCTACACGACTTATTTAATGTCGATGAAACTTACTATATAAACTGCTTAGGGTACCAGGATCTTCAACATGTATGTCTCTATTTTGCTTTTGGGAATTATTTTTATGACAGTCAAACCCTTACAAATTATATGTATTTGCTGATCAAAGAAACAGTGGTGTCATTACATGTATGACATAATGAATATGTAGCTAGCACAGATGAAGAATCTCTCTCTCTCTCTCTCTCTCTTGCTATATATAATGTTGTTAATTATTCATTTGTTTGGTGTTTATGAACAGCTGTTTTTGTCATGTGACTATCTTTATTTATCCAGGTAAAAGATCTCATTGAGATTAAAAATCTCATTTCCAAGAGAGACCTGGCACCATGGCAACAAAAGTCAAAATACACATACCACATAAGTATATAACATTTAAAACAAATACAATATCCCATACCAACATGTGTAAAATATACAATAACAGATATATACATCTACAGTGATATAATGAAGATGAAAAGAATAACTTAATAAATTATAATGAATCTGTGTTTTTGTACATAAGCAGAGCAAACAAGTGCTGCAGACTAATGATACTAAAAGTCAAAATGCCAACAATGTAAATAATTTTCAGTATGAAAAATCATCCGTGGTGATTTGAGCTAATGTCAACATGCTCACAGTGACAATACAACCATGCTGATGGTAAACAGCTGGGAAGTATAGCACATTTGCTTGCACCAAGCACAAAGTGTAGCTGAGGCTGACAGGGATTGCGCTGTCTAAGAGATAAGACTGACTTAAAGTTAGAGTGTCTAAGGAGTCCTGCATGTGTTGCACTAAAGGTCTCAAGGCTTAAGCTTTCTCATAAGTTAAAAAAAATTAGCCAAGTAGCAACCTAACTTGATCAGATACTGGGCAGGACCTAAGACAACTTGGAAGAGCAGAACTCATGCATTTATAATGACTGAAGTCATTCTGCTGTATAAACAAGGTTTTAAACAAAGATTTTATCTGCAAAGTCTGAACATGGCCCTGACAGGTGATGCTTTGACTGTGGCCACTGGACAGCTATAACGCAAGGATGATTACACACCTTCCAACCAATCCAAATCCATCACAGGTCACTTGGTGTGACAGCCCTTCTCTCAGTTTACCTGCACATGCTGACCCAATGATAACAAAAGCACAGTGTGCGCTGTGGTAAAATTGATAACAACAATCAATATCAACCACTGAAATCATTGGCACGGTTGCTTCTGCAGAAAAGAAGGTGTCGACCGTTCTCTGCCTCATCTGTCTTTTGGCAGGAGCAAAGCATGGGATCAATATGCTACAGGCAGCTCGCTGGTGGCCCGGCAGGGATGAGAAAGCAGACGGGGGGAGAAATAGGAAGGAAAAGATGGGATGATGACATGGCTTTGCAAGGCTCTAGGGGGGTCAAAACACAAAGCGTGGTGCAGAAACAGGTGATAGGGATGCGTCCAGAGGCGATAAGGAGGGAAAAGTTTTGTGTGTAACGCAGGAGTCAGTAGTTTAGCAAACACTTAAATGCAGCATGGACACAGGGCAGCCTGACAGCTTGTCGATTCAGTGAATTTATAATGAATGTTCTTTTATGCTCCACTTTCTCTCTAACCTTTCTCCTCTCCTTTGCTCCCTTTATCTCACCTCCCCTCCTCTCTTCATTTAGAGCATCAACACCTCTCACCCACCCCACCCTGTCACAGGCTCATGTAGCCTATCATCCCGAGAGTAAAAACAAAGAGTTATACGAAAGGTGCTTAGTCGCATTTCTTTCTACCCCTGCTGTTGTGGTGTCCTAATGATGCAAATGTTAGGCCAGCTAATGAGCAGGAGCTATGTTTGGGCTGAAGCTCACCTTGCCGCCTCATGAATAAAAGCACCGTGTCAGAGTCAAGATGTGTGTTTCTCTCAGCTCTCAAACAGTGACCATTACAGATGGTGCTTTCTCACATTACATCCAAGAAAAGAAGACAACTGTTGTTCCATAACAGTGTCCAAAGAATAAGCTAGGCCTTTGAAATGAAAATTTATTTAAACTATTAAAATGTAAGCAACCTGTCCTGTCTAAAAAAAACCACGCACACAGAAGCAAGAAAAAGTATATAAAACTTCAGCTGGAACTCTGAGCACCCTCTCACCTGTGCAAGTCACATAACCTTTTGACTCAGAGTTCATTCTGGCTGTCACCGACGCACGCCTCTAAAGGGGAGCGAAACCAATAGATGTTAGCTCTGTGTTATTGCAATAAACCTCATGGCTGCTTGCATTTCTCTCCCTCCCCACCTCGTGGCTTAATCCTCCGTACTTTTGCCCTTCAGTTTTTTAAAGACAGCCTGCGGGCTAGAATTGCCCTTTGCTGACTTGTGGCTGACAGTGAATAAGTTCCCCTCTCGTCTCCTCCCTTTTATCTCTGAGATCATACTCTGAGTGGGTCAAGATCAATGGTGCTCCCTGCAAATCTGCTCAGACTCTGGGTGATTCTCATTGACCTTACACGGGGGTAACTGAGCGCTCCTACTCTCATCCTGCCGCTGGCTTTTGCATCCACTTCTATGGAGAAATTCACCTCCTGCTCGCACTGTTTTTATCAAGAAACATGGAGCATACTGGCGCAGGCCGTTACTAAGTTCTTGTCTACCTCAAACTGAAATCTGGTTGGAGATTTGCGGTCCTAAAACCAACCTAGTTTCTAATGCTACAGAAGGGAAAACTGTGGTTGGAGACTCAGGCAATTGTGTGCAATGAACTTGTGATCTCATTGCCACTGAAATGATTGCTTCAAAAACAGAGACCAGGCTTCACATTCAGTTGCACTTTGCCTTCTCAATCTGAGACTGACTGCAGTCTAGAGTCTTTTGGAAAACTGATCCTAGGGGTGTATTTGTTAATTCTATCATTTCTACATTTCCACATTTTAATGACTCCTTAAGGTTTGAGACTACTGAGATCTACAGCATATGAAAGGCAGGACTCTGGACACTGCAAACTTCTCAACAACAATGCAGAGAGATTAAAAAAAAAACTATTTCAGGTGGGGCACAGAATTATTGAATTGTACTGACTGAGGTGAGGAACAACAAAAGTTGGTTGTCCCTCACCTCAATCCCTTGGGTTAGGCTGTGAGTTGAAAATCCCCCAAAATACAGGATATCATTCACATCTTAATTGGGGAAATGAAATCCAGAATTTAAATAAATGAAAGAAAAAAAAAACTTACACGTTCATCATGTTTTTTAAAGTGTTCCATCAAGACAACATAAGCACAAGAAGGAGAGAGGAGAGAAGTGGTGCGATTGCCATCCTCAGGCCCATGGATGAAGAGAACAAGTCCATCCAGATCCAGCTGGGGCTCTCATCCAATGGGATCCCAGTGAGACCACCTTCAACAAGATGGATGGCGCACGCCGAGCTTCAAACTGGGCGCACCCAGCCCAGACATCATTGGGTCCGGGCTGAATAAAGAGGTGGTGGCCCCTCGCCTGCTCTTCCCTAATAGGAGGCGCTGCCTGGCTGACAGCAGCCCATAAATAACCCAGTCGACGTGTCACTGGAAAAGAACACACTCACCTGAGCGTACTCACTCACTCACGGGCACCACAAGGGACAAGCAGAGTGCAATAATACAAGGCCATACAGACACAGAATGACAACACAAGTGCATGAAGATAGGTCGAAAATTATTTGCTCCCTAGCACATATTATGTGGTCTGATTAAAAAGCTCAAACAGGATTTGTGCCACACTTTCAAACCACATTAGGGTGGCTTAAATTAGCCACCAGTTCATCTGTGTTTTTTGTCAGGTCACCATAATGACTGAGCAGCGTTCTGGGGAGCTGAGGACAGAGCAATTTCCCTTTTTCTTTACTTCTTATGGGAAAAAGCAAACCTGCAATCATCCACTTAGGCTGTAGATGATGACTATTTGTCAGGTGTTCATTTCATCTGAGCTAAAGGTCCAAATCGTCACATTTTACAGCTTTCTTACGGACAATCACACCAAAACATGGTCACCCAGCTGTAACCACGTTTCTTTTAAAGCCTCGAACTTTTTCACTGCAGTCATTTTGATATAAATTCGTACATGTGTTATTAATCACACTAATTACAACAGAACCTTAATTAATGTAATTAGCAACACCGTAGTTTACCTACTATTACCCTCTCAAAATGGCCATCATACGAGAACAGCTGTTGCGTTTGCGCTTTTTTTCCCTCCAAACGTGCCAAGCTGTTTGTCAGAGTTGTCTGACATTTTCAGAGTATGTTTTTGTTTCAATTAGTCTTTAATTGTTTTAATATTTCGATATTCCTCAATCACCGTAAGCAGGCAATAACGGCCAGCAGGAGCCAATCTGCTAGCCAGAACATAGAAAAGCGCTATCGAAAAGTGGGGAATTTTTTTTATAATTTTACAGCATCCCTCAAACACCTCAGAGCCAAACGTGGAGGACTTACCACAGCTCATCAAATGACACCACAGGCAAAGTATTAAAAGGCACATATTATACTGTTATAGAGTATGTTACAGTCGGAGAGTCTGATTTACTGCTTTATTCCCCTCTCGTTCAGACACTCTCCGAAAAACAAACACGCACGTGAAGCTTCGGCTCAAGCGGTCGACGTCAAATGCGTCGTGACGCAATGCGGAAGTAATTTAACCAAGATGGCTGCGTCCTTCACAGGCATGATTTGGTTTCACTGAAGTGTCAGATAATGTGTAGCAGTTGCATTTTTAAGAGCTAAAAGACCGCAAGGGCAGCTTTGAGAGCGGAAACATGGAGAGGCGAGAGTTCATGGCGTCTCTGGTGGTAAGATATTTTTATTTGCACAGAGTCGTACTTTAAATACAGACAAATATAAGCTGTTAACCACTCTCTCATATATCTGGATTAAAAAACGCCACTTTGCCGGTGTTGTGCCAAAAAGTGACACCGGTTCCTTGTTGTTCAGACAGTATAATGAAATCTGTTTGAACAGGTAAAAGTCCATGACGCTTTATAGTTAGCTCGAGTAAATAAAAGAACGGTACTGAAATGAATATATGTAAATGTTATTATAATGTAAATATAAATATATAGATAATATAAATATAAATTGATAAACTTCAGTTAATCTTCTAGCCAGTCTGTTTTCGGTTGGAGTTTTGTGGAGACTTGAACCGACCTTGAAGAGTCGATTTTAAATGAACTCTTACAGACGCAACCAACATTTTCTCAGCTCTCCTTGTTTTGCAGTCAGATATTTGCTAGACATTAACGTGACAATATAGCAGTGTTTTCTGTTTCCTACGTGGACAGCCACCACTGTTAGAGGAGTGAGTGTTGCAGCATTACTGTACTTCTCACAATGTGACTGTCACCGCAGGCAGGTGGCTGTGCGGGGATGTGTGTGGATCTGACCCTGTTTCCACTCGACACAATAAAGACCAGACTGCAGAGTCAGCAGGGCTTTTACAAGGCTGGAGGCTTTAGGGGCATCTACGCTGGAGTCCCATCTGCTGCTGTCGGCTCCTTCCCCAATGGTATGATATTAAATTGTGACAGCTGGATATGTATTCCCTCTGAACTATTGTTTGCAGTATATTTTCTTGTGTTATTCTTTCAGTGTCTCACTGTGTATCTGTAAACATAAGTCACGGTGTACATAATAATAATATTTACACCGTGACTTATTCAGCTCATTCATCTTGAAGAAGATATAAAACTATATCTCATCTTAAAAAAAATCTACCTTAATCTCACCTGATTCTTTGTCCATGTATGTGACAAAGTGGGTGAGAACACCACTTGTCTTTATTCTTAGTTAACATTCTTGTTTGATTTAACCATATTTCACATGTAATCTGCAATAGGCAGACATCTACTATCCCGGGTTTGTTTATGTTTTGCACTTTTACAGATTATATAATATAACATCTTGGTTTACGTCAATTCTTACAAGTTTGTTAAGTTAACATGTTCTTTATTTCAACTGTTAATTTGTATTGCTTAGAACTTACCTTACCTACCTGTCTTCTAGCAACAAAAGGAGGAAATGTAGTTTTACTTCCTGCTTTATACCTTCTGGGTTTGTCTGAGGTCACAGGATGAGACCAAGTGCGGAAGGGGAAGAACTCTTGTAATTTAATAAAGTTGATTTTAGAGTGTTTATGAAGAAATAGATTTATTGTTGTAGTCTGTACTGATTACACCATAGAGTTTATTTTGTTAGTAAAGAGTAGTAGTAGATGTTTGAATATAATTATGTTCATCTTACCTACCTACTGAATGGAATAGTCCAGTGGAGAAATTGTTTGGTTAAGTGGACTATTTAAGCAGAAGAACTCAGGTGTATGGAAAGAAAGGTTCAGGTCAGTGTAGCTGTGTGCAGTTTGACCTTAATTTCTGTTGACTTAAGTTCAGTTATGTTTATTTGAACAGAGTTCATTTGGAGTTAAGTTTCTTATTTGTTTCTTTGTAAATATTGTTTGGGTCACACAATGGTGAATAAATCACTTGCTACACTGGACAGCATCAGTCTCCTGCACTTCTTTGACCGCTTAAGTCAAGTCCTACCACAATGTATATGGAGGGCTTACTGAGTAATGCAACCAGAAATGACAGTAACATATATCTAATTTTTTTTAAAACAACAATAACAAAAAGAAAAACTTCCAAACTGCAGTCACAGCTTATGTCTTGGTCATGAGTTGTTTTGGAACATATCTTTTCCTACACTTCCTACACCTGTCAGCATTTAACAGAACTTACCTGTTTGGTAGTATAATCTTTTACCGTTCACACATAAACTTATTTTGCTCTTTTGATAGACGTCTGGTTGGATATTTTAGTTTGGTAGTTCACAATCAGATTAGTTTGATTAGAGGCCAGCTGATTTATCAGTGGGCCGATATTGTCAGTCGATATTAGTTTTTTGTTAATCTATGAGTATTGGCATTTTTAATGGCCGAGAAGTGAAAACTGGAAAGGTAAAGAAGACGGAATAAACACCCTTGAACCATGTTATGTGTGTTGATATTGTACAACTGTTTGGAATGCCACAAACACAAAAACCAGCTGACTTACATCAGCAAGTAACACACATTTTAAAGAAATCTGTTCATGTTTCATGTAACTGAAACAAACAAACAAAAAAATAAAATCAGGTGATGTATTGGATTTTTAAATAGCTAAATATTTTCACCAGTATTGGTATTGGCATTAAAATCATATGTGGGTTGGGCTAAAAGATTCATAGCTTTTTTTGTAACACATTTGGATAAAAAATGACTCGATTCTCTTTGATGAAGTAGCTGAAAATAAAGGCGAAATATTCAAGAGGGTTGCCATTGACAGAAAATGATTCCTAATCTATTAATCCTTATTAGTGCCAACCCTTAGTTGACTAATTAACACTCACACATGGGGGGAGGTGTATTAGCAGGCAGCGAGAGAGAAGGAAAGGTAATCCACTTATTCCACTATAAGAAAGTCTACTATAGGTGAAGTAAATACGAGAACCTCAAATTGGGATGAGCAGTGATAGAAATGACGTAGTTTGGAGTTCTTTGGCTTCCTTTCATACACTGGGACAACAAAAAATCAATGTGAGGCTGTATGTCTGAAAGTTGTGGACCATAGAATGATAATGATCCTAAGCACAGTTAGAAATTTTAAAATCCTTCAAAATCCTGTAGGATGATTGGAAATGGGCAGTATTTGTGAGAAAATCCTAAAATTTAACAGATTTTCATGGAAGAGTTCAGTAGGCTAATTAAGAGGCTGGATTGAATTATACAGAATACCTAGAATATAACCACAACAGGTATTTCAGCTAAAGAGGTAAAACACTTGCTTTGGAGGCCAGGGGTCTACTAATATTTTCCACAAAAGTATAATTCATCAATTGATAATTTTGTTGAATAAGTTATTTTATAAAGCTACTTTTTTTTAAATTGTGGTTGTGTTCAGGCTTTCTAACTTTTTCTACAGTCACTGCTTCAAAGAGGATCAAATGTATAAAAAAACCCTTCAAAATCTCCATGGAATGCACTTATGCTTTTCTCACAACTTTAAGTGCTGCCAATTGCTTGTTACTCCTTTAAACAGTTGCTGAAAAAAGTACCATTAATAACACTGAAGCTGATTAATTTATTTGTTGAGCTGCAGCAAATTAACCATGCACTCAAAGAATTTACCACAAATAACACTGTAGCTTTCTGAAAATTTAGTGATTATTTGAATTCACTGGAACCTTAAACTAAATGATGCTCAGAGGCTCTCCTTTTAGCATTTCGATCAATTATTTTGCTTTACAATCCTATTTAAATATCCCTTTTATATCCGTTTGTTTTCTTAGGATTTAATTTGGGAACTTTGAATTGCCTTGTAGTTGAAGTGGTCTCTAAAGGGGCTATAGATGTAAACCTTTCTAACTGTAGCTTAGTGTTTTCCACACAGGCAGTATCCTAGTCAAGGAGAGCATTTGAGAAGGTGCCAAGCACTGTCTTGCAGGGTAGTAGCTCCAACGTACCTAATATTTGAGCATCAGTTTAAAGAAAGTATGTTTTTTCTGCATGTCTACCACTCTCACGGTCAGAAATTGGAAACACAATAAGCATCTCTTTATTTGAGTACAGTAGAGTGTATTTGATGATTTCATCTTTATAATTTTGCAGAATAATGTGTTAACTTTCTTTGGGTTTAAGTGCAGGCAGACACACACAGACGCACATACACACCTCAGTTCCTCCCCTGTCAGTGGTAGTGAGGGATATTAATTGCTCTATGCTGGTTGACTAATGGGCCTTAAACGCCTGTGGTTCTGCTTGGTTTCAGCCGCTGCTTTCTTCGTCACCTACGAATACACAAAGGCCCTTCTCGGCACCAGTGGAGTGTTTGCATTACCACATGTGGCACCTGTCACTCACATGCTGGCCGCCTCCCTGGGAGAAATAGTAAGTCAGCCTGTCCCTCATTCTCCCATCCTTTGTCTCCTCTCATGTGGATTTATATCCCTGTTTCACTCTGGCAGTAAACTGTGGAGTCATTTGTATTCTTTTGTTGGTCTAAATGATTCCCAGCACTTCCATCTTTAGAAGGCCAGCTGTCTTTACATGCATATTTTTGCTCTTCTGTGTTCTTGCCCTTGTTGTTTCTTTCCCACCAATGTATGTCCCAAATGAAAACCAATGGCATGTCTCTTAATGTTATCGCCTTTTAAATTTCATAGACCGCTATTCAATGGAGTGGCTGGGGAGGGAGTATGTGGTTTTGGCTGTAGGCCTCAAGGTCCAGCTGGGTGAGTTAAGGGGGCTTCCTCGGTACTGTCCCAGCAGTTCTCTCAACCAGCTGGGTAAATAAGACCTCATTACTGCCTATTGACTCATCTACTTTCCCATCTCAGACCCCCAGACTCTGACAATTTAGTCTGGGGAATTCACGCTTGAAACCAATGAGAAGCA
The DNA here is from genome assembly GCF_036321145.2 of Pelmatolapia mariae. Classification (NCBI taxonomy): domain Eukaryota; kingdom Metazoa; phylum Chordata; class Actinopteri; order Cichliformes; family Cichlidae; genus Pelmatolapia; species Pelmatolapia mariae. Next base: position 27,935,869 of record NC_086231.1, read on the forward strand.
GCGCAATTTCCTCAGCCGAATCCTCTCCCAGTCACTTGTAGTGAACCGCAGGATTTGAGCCATAAGGGGGCCATGGGTATTCACACTGGCATGAAATGGGGGATATGGAAAATAGGATGCCCCCCTTGGTATACCCTAGGGTGTCTGCAAAATGCTAGACATTCAGTATTCATGGCTTTTGGATGGGTGTAATTTAGCCAGGTTTTGCATGTTTATGAAATGGGATTATTCCACATGGCAGGTTGTTCACTGTACTTTAGGTTACCTATGAGGTGCGATCAGAAAGTTCTGAGACTGATCCTGTTCTGCAAGAACGGAGCGAAGCATGGTCGTGTCCTTACACATGCCAAGATTAGGATTCTGTGCAGTTTTGTGACCCCCTGCATATAACCTTCACGTCATTATCGTCACCACTGGCATCATGGTTTAAGACCTAGAGCCCAACAAGCCTTCTAGTGGGAGAGTTTCCTAGGAGCAGCTTGATCTGATGCATCATGCAGATGTTTCTTCCTCTTTCCCAGAATGAAATTCAAGTTGAAAGTTTGACATTTTGACATGGTGGAAGAGATCCAGCATGGGTCGTTTAAGGCGCTTACAGAACAGAACTTCCGGAGGGAGCGATCAGAGTGTGGCAAAGCACAGAGAACAGTGCGGTGCTACACAAGTTGTTGTTTTGTTTTTGTTTTTTTAATTTACAGAAGTCTGTAGCCAAACTTGGATCAGGGAAAAGTTTTTTTAGATGGAGTCTCTAAACTTTTCAGGCCTCACAGTGTTCACAAGAGGACATAATGATACTCGAAGATTAGCAAATCTTCCCCTAGTTCTCAGAATTAGTGTATCAGTTATTGGGGTTACCGTATGTGTTTAACATTTAACAATCAGAACATTTTTTTTTTCAGGTTTTTTATGTATACTACAGTCAAGTTGAATGTGAAAGGTCAGGCAGAGGTTGCCACTACCTCTAACCTCATTGTGGATTTGAGCACATCAAAGGCACAAATCCACAGAATGGAGCCGAGCAGAGCAGGGGCGGTATCCCCCTGCATTCTGCCAGCTGAGATCATCTTGTTCAAAGAGGCTAATCTTCAGGCTTAGCCATGAAAGGCCTACCCTAGTGCTGCCCCGACTTAGATACAAGACCTAAACTTCTGCACTGTGATGCAACAGCAGCCAGATATGATTCTTTGTCTCAGTAGGTGCTAATGACTTTTTATAACGGTCTTGTTTTGAGTGTCTGACAGAAGTGGTGACAATTTCTTACATCTAGTATTTGCCAAGAAAATAATTAATAACACAGGCAGCAGAAAATGCGTGATTAACAAACTTTCTGGTAATCCTCACTTCCTGAAGTTTTGTTTCATGAGAGGTGTATCTGACTTACTTTAGCACTCTTTTATTTAGCTTCAGGAGACAAGACACCCTCTTTTATGATGAGCATAAATCTTTTTCTTTTTAATTGAATTTATAGTTTGGTCTTGATAAGTAAACTTGAAGCCATCCATTAATTAGGCTGCTATGGCTGCTGTAGGACTTCCCATGATGTACTGACCCTTCCTTATTTTCCAGTCCCCATGTACATAATGTTGCGGGCATTTAGTTTGATTTTGTCGACTCTCTCCTGTAGTTTTTCTCCTTTTGAATGTTCATGACCTCACTATACTCCGCTGTTCTCTATTCTCCTTACACTGGTCATGGCCTGCTTCTGCATCTTGTCTCTTCCTGTAAAATTCGGGTTTTTCCTCACCACTCTCACCAAGTGTGTGCTTAAACAGGCTACTTTACAATATAAAGTGCTTTGAGATGACTGTTCTATTGAACTGGCAGTATATGATTAAAATTCAATTAAATATAATTATTAATTCATTTCAGCACACTTCTTATACACCTTTATAAGGATGGATGAACTCCTGCTATGGCGAGCAATCAGTTGTCCATCCGTCCATTCATAGCTCACAAGAATTGCTACTCCTCCTACATTGCTCAAAATTTGATCAAAGTTCCACACATTGATCTCCAAATGCTTCTTCACTCAAACTGTGCTCAAGGTCAAGGTCACATTTGTCTTTTTTTTATGGGCCCTTTGCCATTTTCACAGCTTCACCTTCATGCACACTACCTACAATTTCACTAAATTCTCTCTCCTGATGTACTGAACAATATTCAGTTCAAAATATTTAGCAAAGCCGTTAATATGAGATTCTCTATGTTGTCTCAGATTTGATTATTCATGAATTGTCTTGCAATTCCAGTGATGGTAAAGAAAGACCCGCTAGGTGGTGGTCATGATCATTGAGGGAGTGGTCGTATTGGTTGATTCCCACACCAGGAATGCGGGGTTGTGGCCTTGCTATCACCATTATGATAACATCAGCATTACAGTGAAAACTATGACACACTGATGTGTTCACATCTTTTCATATTTACTAATATATTAATTAGTAATATAATATTAATTAGTAATATTCCCGTTTTTCACACATTAACCTGGGAATTGCGATGGATCGTAAGCAGTCAGGTTAAAAACTGCTACCTTTGAGTTTTTGTTTATGCAAACAACTACATTACTTTCTAGTAAGTCTGTTAACTCAACATAATAGAAAATAATACAGAATAAAACCCAATTCTTATCTGCTGACAGGTTCACTTGAATCTTACATTATTCACTTGGTTTTGTCCAAAGTTCCTTTTTTTAATAGTCCATCTCATCTGAGCTGAGATTATATCATAACTGGCCAATCATAGCTAGGTATGTTTTTCACTTGTCCAAATATGCCAGGCAACAGGTTAAAACAGAAGCACATCAGTTCTGTCAGATGTGTGTGAGATGGGTGACAGAAAAACACAGTGAACAGTGTCACACAAGACTTTATTTTCTATTTTGGCACTTATATGTGCTATAATTTAATATACAGTGTGCTAAAAATGTTTTTGTCCTTTAAGCCACAAATAAAAAGTACATTAGGCAACAAATTGTCAAAGGAAATTTTTGAGTGATCAAGGAAAATATTTCACAAACAGATTTTATGAAAACTGTGCAGCTTCCCCATTTTCATCCAAATGTAATATATCAAGCAGATCGTAATGACCACCTATCTTTAATCAGATCTAACAATCTTCATTTTTTTCCTCTTTACAAACAGGCCTGACTTTAGCAAGTAGTTCAGCTGGTGGGATGGATGGCGACTATAGATCAGAGTGACTCGCTTTGATTGTTTCCTTATTGCTCTACCTCCTTCTCGTTTTTCTCTTGTGGAGACCAGAGCAGCAGTCAGAGTGTGACACACACAACTTAAAGAAGAGGCAACTTGTTATTTGGTCCTTGCCTGACTTCCCCTCTCTAACCCACTCAGTCTATGATCCTTTTCCCCAGGAGGCTAGTGTGTTTTACCAACTGTTTCCACTCCACAACGTTCACAACAGACGTTTTACGGGGACTTATTGCTTTGCTACTTTGATGTCCAAGCTCAGTGGATGATGTGCTTGACTTAGCAATATTTTATTAATAAATGTAGACTTCCAAGAAAATCTATTATAGCCATACCAAAGGGAGTTTGCTGCTCAGATTTTATTCTGTACCAACGTATGATAGTGGAATTAAAATCCTTTGGTCTAACAAGTGCACAGTCTTTGTGGACAAAGCCAGAAATTTACTAGAACTGTTGAATCTTACTCTCCAATTGTCAGCTAATACAGTGTCTATATTAACCTAGTTACCACTGCATTCACCTGCAGGCAATAACAGACAGACAGAGACCGAGGACAGTCACAAGTTGTAGAGAGAAAGAACTCGAGAGGGTCGAGACAATGAGAGAAAATCCCCACTGCCACAAACACCTGGGTGTTTGTGCGACCGCAGTGGTGGGACGCTCCCATAAAGAATGTGTAAGCTGATGGCGTCTGTCAGGCTCTAGCAGGCTGTTATCCAGCCATTAGATCAGATTTATCTTCATTCCCATTCGCTCGACGTCTGCCCTGAAAGCTCATTTGTCAAGGCCAGGCAGCAGGCTTCTCTCGCATCTATAACCCCCCCCCCCCTCCCCACACCCTCTTACTGCCACACATCTGTGGGAGGATGTACTGGAAAATACAGTGTGACATGACAAGATAGGGGGGACATTGAGAAGGAGGGAGCACAAGGGAGGAGTTTCTTTTTTTGGGAGGGAGGTAGGAGAAACTGGCAGCCACTTAACTTGGCTCTGAGAAATAATCCATGCATCGCCTTCGAGGAGCGCCACGCTCTGTGATTTATTGGCTGTTGTTTCAGAGTTGGAGACATGCAGTGTCCTCATCTCTACCCTTCTTCTCCATGACCTTTTTCTTCTCCATCTTCCTTCTTTCTTCCATTTTCCTTGCTTACTTTATCCTTTGCGATACTGTAATGCATTTGAAGTATAATGAAATCCAAAGAAAGCAGTGGTTACAGACAGTATTGTCTTTTTGAAAGGGCAGCTCAAGGCACTCTTACTGTTTGTTTTTTTATTTTTTATATTGTGTTAACTGCGCTATAGTTGCAGCCAAATGTCAACAAAGAAAAAAGATTATTTTACTATTGTCCACAAAAGGGCAATCTTGTTTCTTGGTGGTGATCACACTGTTTTTTAATGATGAATAAATCCAAATAAGTTAGGCCCAATGCAGTTATTACAGCCTATATGTTGTTCCAACCTGTTGTTGCTATGGTGCCAAACAGCAATCCCGGTCCCGACTGACCGACCACCGTGTCCTGATGGTCAGACGTGGTAAAAGAGGCATGGGGGCAAAGGCTTGCCGGATGGAGGGATTTAATGAGTCTAATGTGCTACGAGTCTCTGCTAATTTCCCATCCCTTACTGTGGTTCTCCCATGACTGAGTGCTGGACTGTCACTTCGTCGTATGGCAGCCCGAGCTACAAACAGAAAACATACTCTGTCATTTGGACTAACGACAACAGGCCAAACTGAAGAGCTTCAAACACAGACAAGGAGCTTCCTAATGAAGGCTGCTTGACATATCCAGCAGCTTGTAAATAAAGATAAATGGTAGCAGAAATTTAAAAGGCTACCAATAGATTTCTAATAAGTTTACGAGCCGGAGGAAAGTGTTGAGTGCTTGCATACTTGCTTTCTTTCCCCTTCTTGATTCTGTGCTCCTTTCTTTTTCTTTTTCTGCTTTGATTTCTTTGTATCACGCTTGCTCTCTGATGAGATATTACCTCCGCATCTCTAGCCATTATTTAGATTTCCTTCATCCCAGCCATACCTCATTGTGTCCTCATTCAGCATCACTCATTTCCCTCCCTCGTTTGCTGCCGCTTCTGATACTGTATCTGAAATAGCCTCGGAGACCACACACTCGATCTTTTATCCACTCAGCATCATCGCCGCCACCTCTAGTTGCACAAATTACTCCCAAATAAACAATGTTCCTCATTTATTTGGTATAATCTGTGTCTCATTCTGGCCTCCTCGCTGCAGTGACAGGAAAGGAAAAGGCCATCTTAAGTCCAAGCCCCCCAGCCAATTACATCAGTAATTACTTGTCATAGCCACTTTCTTTCCATTTAGCTGCCGTTTTCTGCTCCTTTGGAGAATTGGTTTGGGGTAAACATGATGTACAATGTATTAGAAATTCTAACTTGACCAAAGGGGGAGGGTAAATGAGATCTCAGAGGCAGATGCAGCAAGCTCAGTTGTCGCGAATGGGTCGTGCAGGTGCGAGTTTGGGCACTTGGTGGTAGTGTTGCTCCGTGGTTGTGCTGCAGCTGGACACACTGATGTGAAACACCAGCAGCTTGCACAGAATTCCTTATAGAGGCGCATTCAAGTCGTTTGTTTTTGCTGTTATGTATGGAGATTAAGGCTGCTGTGTTCACTGTGTGCTGAAAAGAGGAACAACTTGTGTAGCCTGCAGAAAAAGTGATGTAGTGAAAGTCAAAAGTTGAGAAGTGGTCCATCTGTTGCTCAACAGTCAGCAGGTATTATAGCAGTACAGAAAAATAAGAGACGACAGAGAGAACAAGTGTCTACCAGAACCCTTTAACAGCTTGCGGTGTATCTTTGCCTTTTTGTTTACAGGGTATGGCCCAAAAGAGACTAAAGAGCCCAAATGCTAAATCACTATAGCGACAGCTGAACTGGGAAAGGAGTAAAATGGGAAGCGTCTTTAATACACTGCCTCTAACATTCCTTCTCTCCTTGCTATCCTCCTTGCTTGGTGTTGCTGTGGCGTCTGGCATCTGTGCGACTAAGGGAAGTCACAGTAGGGTGGGGGGGCTCACAAATCGCTCTCGAAGATTGCTTGCTGTTAGCCGGTTTTTCCACTCCGGTGCAGGATAAGTGGGAAATCAAGCCGCCAGGTGGGCAGTTGTGCTTGCCTGCCTGCCTCTCCTTGCCTTTCGGACCATGGGAGTTATGAAGCATAAATATTCATGTCTGTCTTCACTAGCTGTTGGCAGTCCATATTTTTGTTGACATATGGTGGATGGGTTGGGACTTGAGCAGGGAGTGTGGCTGCTGGGGTGTGCATGCGTGTCTGGATCTATCAGGGTGTTTGACGGAAGCATGTTCCTTGGACACAGATACACAGTCAGCCTGATGACCTTTTGCGAACATGACAACTGTTGCTCTGGTGTCATGTCCGCTCTGTGTACCAGTTTGTTAATTGGCCCAGTTGCGCACTAACTAAAGCAGTCGTTAGCCTGCCAGCTTCATGTAATTGCTCTCTTTGAGCCGTGCCACATCATGGCCACCTGCCATGTAGCAGAAACATACAGAAGGTGATATCATGTATAGCAAAAGGGCATCTAGGGGAGTGGCGTGGGTATGTGCGCACACAAAGATGTGGGTTTCCTAACCTCCAATTAAGCACAACATGGATATAAAGGGTCTATAAAATGAAAGTATAGTGTAATACAACAACTACAAATTCAGGCCTTTAATGTTTTGTTTTTTCATCCTGTAGGTGGCGTGTCTGATCCGGGTACCCACAGAGGTGGTCAAACAGAGGGCCCAAGCTTCCCTCTCATCCTCTACCTACAACATACTGCTGGCTACTCTTAGAGAAGAGGTATGTGGCAATCAGAAGCTCGTTTTTGTCCATTAATTTTGTGTTTATGTGTGTGTGATTTTTGGCTGTTGTTCATATCAGTAACCCTGCTGAGATATGGGATCTGAGGACATTGATGAAAACAAGCCTGCTGCCAAGAAATGCAAGCAGATTATCAAAAAGCAAACTTATCTGAAATCCAGAACTAAAGTACTCGCACTGTGAGTTTACAAGTAATGAAGTGTGTTATGTAAATTAAACTGCTAGTTCATGTGAAGCCATGATTCAAGGCTGAGGTCTTGATAGTAGTTCCAAAAGGTAGCAGATCAAGGTGGGGAAGGTTTAAATGAGTATATAATTGTCCATATTCATATGTTTGAACATATAAGTAAATTAAGTTTCTGAAGTCCCCTCTGCTTTAAGCCAGCTGTACCGATCAGATCCACCAATCACTGTTTTGAATGGGTGTGGATGTTGGGTCACTGATTTCATAAATTGTAATAAGTTGTTAGACTCCGCCGTTCCAATCTAAACATTATGAGTGTTGGGTGGGTGTGGGGTGGGGGGTTTAAGACGAGTGCTGACAAGTGCTTTGGTTTGAGCATACCAGCACCTTAACCCTAACAGCTCTCAGCAGTTATGTGCTGCTATAATCTGTGAAGAAGCTGAATAAACTTTGTTCCCACAGATGAATTATACAAGTGCTTTATCTGTTCATTGACTGTTGTGCATTCAAGCAAAAAATAGATTTTATTCGTTAGATTTAAACATTTTTTTTCCTGTTGTTTCTTGGGGCAGGGGGTTCGAGGCTTGTACAGAGGATATGGCAGTACAGTTCTCAGAGAGGTAGGTTTCATTCACGGGTTATCTTCACACTCAGTCGCTCACTTGTGTCTGTCATCCACTGTTGATACCATTATCAGTACCTGTTCCACAGCAGATCCTGCACTTATGTCTGTCTTTGGTAAAGTTTAGTTCCAGGTAATTACAAAGTACGTCATACAGATCATATTGAAATCAATACCAAAAACAGCTGCTCAGCTCTTTGAAAGATGTGTGGTGGATTTTTTTTGGGATAGGTTGAACGGATATTGAGGTTTTCCACGCTTGTGACTGAAGACAATTTAATTTCTCTTGGGTTGGATTGAAGTTTGTAGTATTGATTTACAGATATTTTTTTTTCCTCCCTCACTTTCATCTCAGTCAATTACTTGCACAAGATGTGTGCTCTCCTTTTTAGAGCTAAATCTGATTAATTAATTCAATTACTCTGGTTATAAATGCAAAACAAAACAAGGATAAATGAGTACTGGGCTAAACTCCCTTGATAGGCGCTCACCTTTTTGTAATGAAAAAAAAGCCACTCTAGTTCTTTGATTCATGATCCTCTGCCTAATTGCACCTGCAGTGCATGATATTGCAAAATAATTGCGGGAAGCATTGTATGGGTGTTTTGAGTTTCAATAGAAGTGGATAAAGAAAATGGAGAGGGAGAAAGAAGTATATGAAGGTGACACTTGTCCTTTTTTTTTTTTTTAGGGAGGTGGGTGAGGGTGTAATCTAGTCCCCTCTGCTGTGCTAGCCTGTACTTATTTTCTGCCTCACTAAACTGATGTTATTCACGCAAATTCCATCTGGACAGCCAGGGAAAAAAAGGACAACAAGACACTGTGATTTCTCCGAGGGGCTCTGAATAAATGAATACATTTGGAGGCTGGCGCACGGCCTGTGTGCATACTAACACTGGCAGATGAAACGCAGCGGTGGCGGCAGGGATTTGGGGCACGGGAACGGCAAAGGATGCTTCGTGGTGATTGGCTTTGACGTGTGTCAGGAAGGTAATTCATTTTCTCTCAGCCTCCGTCGCTATCCGCCCATCTCGCTCCTTTGGCCAAGAGACCCTGTCAAGATAAGTTTGTTTATGTGGTACGGCATGGCGCCTCCCTGCTCTCACTGGCCCACTAATTGAGGTCCTATCTGTGCTATATATTCATTAGGCAGCCTTCAGAAGGCTTTTCTGATGGGTATGATATCGCATTAGCGCCCAGTGTGCAAGAATCCACTTTGATCAACTTGGAGGGTGGAGTAAAGGAGTACAAGTGTCACATCTGTTGTGATCCGTTTGTCATTGTTGCGCCAGCCTACATCTACGGGCGGTTTTTGCCCAGCGCACCCCGGCTTTACCCAAAGTTGTCCTTAAAACTTAAATCTAAATTATTGATTAATAGGATTTCAGTTCTTTTTAATTTTGCACCACATTAATCTTTATTGCGGTATACCCTTTCTGTCAAGTTTTCTGCTGAGTTGGCATCTTATGGGTTCCAACTGAACAGAGCATGAAATCACTGAGATTTAGATTGGGGTGAAGGAAACTGGAGCGCGGTGAAAAATTACTTTATTCTGCTCTTGAAAAACAAGGACCTTTTTTAATTAACACCAGCAAGACTTTGCTCAGGACTTTGAGAGAGACTACACTTGCCCCATATCCCACATAAGCTGTTGATGTTGTCTGTGTGTTAATTTGCATTCATTGTATGAAAACACACAGGGTAATCTTCCGAGTCTAATCAACTCTAATTATATGTCATCAGTAGTAGTGGTCCTCATTTCGTCAGGATTTCCTGCACTTGCGCTGTTTTGGATTGTACCATCTTTCTCCACTAGATGGCATGTTAAGATTGGTACTGCCTTTATGAAGCTCGTGCCTGACTTTTGTTTGAATTCCACACAATCTGTACTTCCCCTCCTCCCTCTCCTCACCTATCAGTACCAATCCAGCTCCATGACATTTATGCACAGCAGTTACTGATTTTTAAAAGAAATTATTTATTTTTATATCGAGCCCTTTTTTTCTGATCCAACATATTCTGAGGCAATATTGAGTAATGAGTCTTAAGTGGGTTATTAGACAGTGTTTAGTAATGTGGTGTTGTGTGGGTTGTGGAGTGGCAGGTGTAAGTAAAGCTGGCTCTGTAAAATGCACCTTGTCTCAGTGACTCTGACATACAGCCAGTCTACATATAATCACTTATAGTTATGTTTTGGAATGTATCTGCTTAATCTGAATGCCTTTAATAAACACATTTAATCTAGGAAGCACACAGACAGGGGAGGTATTTGAGCCACCTAAGTTAAAGCAAAACCGGGTGTTAGAATGACTTCCCTTTACCAGCATTACATATAGTTTGCTTAATACAACCCCTCCGTCAACCTCAAAGCTTCCCCACTTCAGCAGCTGGGACCTGGCAATGCAAAGTACAGGATCTGGCAGCTGAGCTTATGAAACACCTCTCCATCCAGGCTCCCCCATCCCAGCTCTGCTTTCTATTTATCCATCTCCTCTTCAATCTGCTGCCCGATCCCCCCCCTCTGCCTTCTCCAGCAGAGGGCTTAGCTGTAAGGAAAGACACGCTAACCTGGGATTTAACTGTTACCAACAGATCAAATACAAATCGAAGCTGATTTGTATTTGAGCTACAGAAAAGTGACAAATGAGAGAAAAATATGAACCAAAGACTGCATTTTGCCACAATTTGACCAGCTTAAACAGAGTTGTTGTTACATTGAGTGTTCTGATGTCATAATGATCATTAAGTAGTTGCGTTTAGATGGTAACCACAGTAGGGTCATTTAGGAAACTCAGCGTGTGCCATGTTTACATGTCTGACAGCTCAGGGCTTATGGTGTGTACACTGGGTTATAATTGTCAGAAACAATGTGGGGGTGGATGCTGCTTCCTCTGGTGGAATCCTAAGGTTGAAATTGTCTCAACAGGCACACAGCAGAGCAAAGGTGACCCCTGTGTGTGTGTGTGTGAACCCTCTCCCCATCCCCCCTTTTTTGTGTCCACCCTTCACCCTTGATGTGGGTTCAAAAGGGGAATCACTCTATATCCTGTGTCTGTGCACACTGATCCATAGAGGCTCCTGTTTATATACCTTCATATGACTGAGACAGAGGCAAAAGAGGGTAGGAGAAGCAAAGGTTGTTTATTTTCCTCTAATATGTAAAGGTAGGATTTGTGTGACACGTGTAAAGGAGTGAAGGCTTCCTCCTGCGTTGTGCTTTAGAGTTGGAGCTCATCGGAGCAGCTGCCGCTAGTCTCAGAGACCCAGACAGCAAACCAACTCTTAAATTACTTCAACGCCTTTAAAAGCTTAACAAGACTGGATTAAATAAGATGGAAAAAAGAGAAATTAAGCCAAGGAAAACATTAAGCTGTCATTCGAAAATGAAATAGAATGCTTACTAGTGAGTTGAATGTGTTCACTTATTTTGGGCCTTTTCTTGATTCGTTTTGCACTGTTTGTGTGAGCCATTTTCATTTCATAACTGTTTTCTATTATACAGTTATAGAATAAGACTTTTATCAGCCTCTGAAATTAATAAAATGCAGCGTTGCTCCGATGGGTTCACATCAGAAGCGAATGGGAGCTGCTGGTGTTATCTGTTTACTCTGTGATCAGTGAGCGGGCTAAGAGGACTGAGGAAGCCTGTTGACCTCAGTAGATCTGATCCTTGACCTGTGACCTGTGAAGGGCTATATGTGTGTGTTTGCGTGTGCTACTGTGATATGGAGGAACCGTAGAGGGATGTCTGCCATCTTGGTCTTTTGAGTCAGAACTGTCAAAGTACCCATTCAAAGTATATTTACATTATACATACACAGTGGTGGTCAGAAGTTTACATACACTCTTCATGGGCATGGTTTTAGCCAAATATTTCACTACTTTTCTTGGCAGAATTGATTGGTTTCCTGGTACTGACTTGGCATTTAAGTTTAGTTTACAAATTTATAATGGGGTTGAGGTTGGGGATCTTCTAAGTCTTTTCCAAAAGTTTAGTGTCACCCTGCTTTATTCATTGTAGACGTTTTCGTGTGTGTTTGGGATCATTGTCATGTTGGAACATACAATTGTGTAAAAGATTAAACTATTTAGCTGTTGATTCTGAGGTGAGGTTGAAAAATGTAGAGGTAGTTGTCTTCCTTCATTATTCCATCCACTTTGTGGAGCATTCAAGTACCACTGGAAGCAGAAAAGCCTAAATTACCCAAACTGAGTCTATGTAAACTTTTGACTACAACTGTTTTGGTCAACAATTAGTTGGACCACCCCATGTAATATGTATATATACTAATATAATATAATATAGGGAACCATTTAAAAATAGGACCAATAGCCAAGGATGTCCTAAAGAAAAAAAGTACAAAATAAGTCAGTTTGTTCCACAGGAAGTCCAACTATCAGTACAAAGAAAAGTACGACTGTATAGTGTGTATTAAAGAAGATAATAGAAAGTAAGGGGAAGATGATGTAGATTTATTTGGAGTTTACCTTAATTTGTCACCAGTGGCTAGCTGAAACGTCCATATGTTCAATCAAATTAGGTGATTGGTGTTGGGGATGTCCTTGCAAGTGCCAGTTCATGAAAAGAAGGCTTTGAGTGACTTCCAGAACATTTAATGACAAGCAGTGACTTTGATAAAATAAATTTAAAGAATACAAGTATGGAGACCTTAGCTTAATTTCTCGGTTCGTATCATTCCTTTCTTTACTGTCAACTTTCTTGACTTATGGGATACTCTTTTTGAGTCCTGCCCCTGTTTGCATTGCTTCCAGGTCAGGCTGACTCTTGTTAGAAGAGTGATGACCTTCTTAAGCGATCCACTTGTCGCTGGATGATTTGTATCACTTTATCATAGATGTCACTCAAGGGAATAATGGTTTTCCTCCCACTGCCATTATGGATGACGGATGAATGCGGTTCTGGCTGCACCTGTCATTCCCATCAATGTGCCTTTGTGAATATGATCATATCTATATATTATTCCTCTTCTGTGTTTCCTAATGCAGCCATACTGGCATGCATGTAGCGTATTGCAGCCCACTCGTATATCCAGTCCCTCTGAGGTGCACGTTGGCAGTAGGACATCTGCTGCAAATCTGACTAAGCCTCAGTAACCTTCCTTAGATCAACATGTGGTCTTATTGATGAGTTCTGCAGTCAGTGGGGCTAAAGGAGTTAGCTGCCATGCTGTCAGACCCCCACGTGTGACTTTTGCTAAGTTCGGTCGGGGGACAGCACCGGGCTTTCTCTGCTGGCTTGTTTAGGATGATACATTGGAAGCCTGTACCACTGAGAGCCATGGATCACACACTTATGTTAAGTACGCTGGTCCCCGTTGACGATGACTCCGAAATCCATCATTCTGGTTGCAGTTCATCATGCACGGCTACTCTGTGCATTTTTGAGACTTATTACCGATATCATCTGCCAAACATATTCCCAGGAAAAAGGCACTGTTGCCTTTAACGGCTATAGTAGCTTTCCGGTGTATAGTGCCTGTGTAAGTGCTGCATTCATGACCACAGTGGCCTTGTTAGTCAGTGAATCCCTCGGGGTCTTGGGGCTGTGTTTGCTTCCCACAACTTTATGCATGTTTGTCTCAATCCAGGCAGAAAACCTTTAGTAATCCACATGTGTTTCTAATAACACACAGCCGACAGCCTGGCAAGGGACTTACGGTCTGTGAGTATTTGTGGGATTGGTGGGGGTCTGGAATGGAGGGAAAAGCGATGGCTATGTTTTGGATGTCATGTGGAAGGAAATAAGTGTCAGGAGTGTGCTTCTGTATGTTGGTGCCATAACACAAGATTGAGAGTGATGCATTATTCCCCTGACAGCCATACTTGTAATGCAGATTTAGTTTGAATTGGATGCCTGTTCCACTTGAGTTTAGCAGGTATTTAAGTGACATAATACCCCAACAGCCTAATTACTCTAACACCCATTGCAGTCAATCAGCACTTTATAAGTTACTGCATTTGCTGAAAAAGAATGTTTACATGAGTCAACTTATCAATCAGATCCACTCCATATAGCCAGTGTCTCATTTTCACTTTATCTTGGAGTGACAGGACAGAGTGAGAGCTGTGGGAGTGGAAGAAGGATAAATCAGTGCTGTGTAAAAGCCAGACGTGAGGAAGCACCCCATAATTAGAGGTTAACCTAACTTTCTTTTTTTTTTTTTGTACAGCAACGCTACTCTCTCATGAAAACCAGTGATGCAGAACCTTATTCCTCCCCTTTCCCCTCACTTCCTTTCCAAAACCAACCATCTCTCTTTCCCGTGGATTTACTGTAACGTTCAATTCAAAATGTAACTTATCGCTCCTTGTCAAATTAGTTGGCTTTTTGACTTTAAATTGAATAGTTATGTCTATAACTTCTGTTCCCTGAAGGAGAGGAACGAAGTACAACACATAAGTATGAGATATCGCGCCCTTGCGTGTTCTGGCTGAAGAAACCTTTATTCACACCTTTAAGGCAGATGACGTTTGATGACACGCGCACGGCCCCGCCTGCACATATAGCCGCTGTCATCACAGTCATCCCTCAGTTCAATACCCGCTCTTCACCGAGCCAAACTGCTCAGTGGGGCCACCTTGTGTTGTAACTCGGCCTGGAGGGTGGGCCTTTGCTCCAGGCCGACTGGCATGAAGGTCGGGCCAGAGGATGTGTTCCCGCTGGCGGCACACCCACTGCAGCAGTGGGCGCCGGTCTCCATGCCGGAGCATGGTGATGGAGCTCATGGCGCGAGCACTGCCGGCCTGAGCCCGATAAATCTTCTCCAGCTGCGAAGCAGAGAATCTGCAGTCCTTGGACGGCAGAGTTGTGGGGCCGCCAACACCATGGTTATGGGAAGGGGCCAGATAAGCAGCCATAGACGGCTCCATAGGGGGTGGGTTCGCTAAGCCAGCCTCCTCGGCACTGTCCAACTCCATGTACTGTCCATAGCCGGGCACAGTGACGTGGGTAGACAGAGGTTTGTCCCATGATGCTGTTAGCTCGCAGATAAATTCTGGGAACATGGGAAGGCAGTTTTTGGCCGTTGCGGGCTCCGGTGGGAGGAAAAAACCTGGGAACCGCGACAGTTTCTGAGCTGGTGGAGGAGAGGGCCAGTCCACCTGCAGGGAGAAAAGAGAGGTGTCATTGTGGCCAACCGGTGCAGCGGCGGCACATTGGGCCGACAATGAGCTCTCCTGCTCATCCTCCGACAAACCATGGATGTCCAGGCCGATGTCCAGCACGTCATCGTCTTCCTGGGGAGCGCTGGCGGGCTTCAACCCAGGCTGAAGCCCGTCAGCGCTCCTGCATGGTTCCGGCTCGTCATCGGCTAACCCGTCAACAAATTCCATGTGGTCAGCCCAGCTAATTGCGGGGACATCGACCGGATAATCCTCGTCTCCAGACTCGTAAAGGAGGGGGTCATGCCGTGCGACAGCCAAGCGTTCCAGCACTTTTTCCACAAACGTCACCCGTCTTTCCAGGGTCAAGCACCGGAGCTGGCAACAAAACGCACAGGCCTCGGGCTCCGTCAACGCTCTCCTAGTGTGGACGATCCCCAGGCAGACAGGGCATTGTGCTGGTCACTGTCGTGCAAATAGAAACCACATCCCTGAGAACATGGGCGAACAGTAGATTTCTGCTTTGCTCTCTTCGGTTTGGAGTCCATTCCAAAACGCAAAGCAAAATGCTGCACAGGAAAACTCGAAATTAGCGCTCCCCGGGCAGCCTACGCACCAACTGCGCGGTGGAGGCTAACACCAACAGGGGCAGTTAAGCTAAGTTCAAGTCGGCAGACAACGGAGCTAACTAGCAGCAGCTAGCTAGCCCAACTCAGCAGAGGTGTTCTCAGCGAGGTGAAGAGCGTAAGAACTGAGGGATGACTGTGATGACAGCAGCTATATGTGCAGGCGGGGCCGTGCGTGTGTCATCACACGTCATTTGCCTTAAAGGCGTGAATAAAGGTTTCTTCAGCCAGGACACGCGAGGGCGTGATATCCCATACTCATGTGTTGTACCGAGTGAATCGACTGAAAGGGAACATATTACATTCAGACAGACATGAATTTGCATCGTTTCAATAACATTATTACAACTGCTATGGTGTTTGCAGGTGTTTTGTTGCGTATGTGCTCTTTCCTTTTACTCAACAGTCATATGAGGCTCTCAAGAAGCGGGATGTGCCCCATACACAGCCAGCCAGTCATATGCAGGCCCCCCGTAGCTCCCAGTCACCACCATCATCTTGCTAGCAGCAGTGCTTAGAATCCAAAAGCATCTGGAACAAACCACTTGAAAGTCGAGGGTCATTCAGTGATGTCACTGCTTAATGTCCAGAGGAAAAAAGGAATAAAATGTGACCTGCAGCGCAAGCGTTTACCTCACTCAACCCCGCCATTAGGTTAGAAGTTCAAATCAATTCATAATTCAACTATTAATGCACGCTAAAGCTGCTCACTGAGTTGGTTAGCTTAGTTGGTTAGCTTAATATAGGTTGTTAAAACAGGGCAATGTTCCAGACTAAAGTCATTTATCACAACATCTATGGACTAAAAATGTGTTCATGGTTCCCAGAGGATAGCCTTACTGACTTTTTCCATCAAATCTCAACTGGAACTTTGTATTGCATGAGTTGTCTCAGATATTAATGTTCCCCAGAGCATGAGTCCTAATAACTTCAGTTAATGCTTCGTGTGCCACTAACTGCTCACTTATTGGATTGGTAGAAAGTCTTGCACAGACTTCAATTGTTTCCAGAGTTATCTTTCTTAAGCGATTTCTTGAATTCCCTTTAACCTCTCCTGCAGGATGATAGAGTTAAATGTCTCAGCAAGTAGTGTAGTGATTGAAATTTGGTATATACTATCACCACATGATTAACTTTAGCTGTCAAACCACAATAACTCCATCATCAGATCAAATATTGAAAATGTATTGTGTCTTTATAAAAAACTGGCTCCAAGTGTATAAAAGTTAAGTTGTTTTTTAGAAGGATTAGTTAGCAAACATCTGTCTATTTTTTGCAGGGGCCTATCCCAGGTGATGGTGAACCTCATCCAGGTGACTAGTAAATGGGGAATTACAAGAACAAGAAAACAAGTATTAGAAAAGTTTCATACTTTTATACCATAGTATACTATAGTGACCATAGTAAACATATCACCTGAACTATAATGTGTTATAAAAAAAAAAAGACAGCTGAGCCCAGTCATCTGAAAATCTAAAACAAAAGCCAGTATTGGACTAAATGATGAATTAGAAATGAATTAAAGGAACCGTCTTAATGTCATTCTTGGTGATCCGGTAACTGGATATCTGTACTATTTATTATTTTTGAGGTGCATGAAGACTGAATAATGATGGGTGTGTTAGTTGAACTAAGATTTAAGATGTCTTATCCATGAAGGGTGTGTGTTTTTATTTCCACTAACGATGTTTCATCTCAGCATTATGTTGTGCTGCCTTTTGTCAAGCCCTTTAATGGATCAATCAGGCCCATACATGGTCTTGTTTTACTCGTGTGTGTGTGTGTGTGTGTGTGTGTGTGTGTGTGTGTGTGTGTGTGTGTGTGTGCGTGCGTGCGTGCGTGTGTGCGCGTGTGTGCGTGTGTGCGTGAGTGTGTGTGTTTTTCAGAATAGTTGCGTCACTGCCAGTATGCACTTTTCTCACTATGGAGATTCTGTTATTTCCAGCTGTGCTGCTGCTGTGCTTATCTGATTCCCAGCTGATAAGGTACAGCTTGCGTGTGTGTGTGTGTGTGTGTGTGTGTGTGTGTGTGTGTGTGTGTGTGTGTGTGTGTGTGTGTGTGTGTGTGTGTGTTAGTTTTCAGCTGGCCAGCTGGTTAGCTGGAATGACTCTGCTCTATGTTTTATTGCTGTGGGCACTGCTCCCAGAGAGCACAGTGTGTGTCTGCTCCTCTGCTATGTGGGTTTCAGATGGGCATGTGTGAGTGCCATGCTGGAGATATAAAAGCAAGCGGCCTTGTTCTGGACCTACCTTAGTGCTTTGCTCTTACTTTAATAACCTTAATAACCTTACTATAAATGGCACAATTGGTTGTTTTTTACTCCTTTACCTATAATACTTCATGCTTTTAGCCAGCTTGAATTAGCCTGTCACTGAAAAAACAGCTCCTTCAGACACAAGCTGTGGTACCAAGGGTGTGTGAAGGAGAGATTTAGCAGGTGGTTCCTTCCTGCTGCTGCAGACCCCATGTATAAATACACACGTGTATACACATATGCACTCACTGCAATAGTTTTCAGTCAGACAGTGCAAAGCTTGTTATCTTGTCTCCTACTAAGCATCTAAAACAATTTAATGTCATCCTTTGTATCAAATATGAACACACGTATTTAAATTATATTTCTTTCTACAGTCTATAGTTTACATTTTTCTTCCCTACCTTGTATAGTTTAATTTTTCTCCTCTACCTTATGTAGTTCATATTTTTCTTTTGTTGTGTAGTATTGGTGTTATAGGGTATATTGCATGTATTTTTTGTTTTGCTTCTGTAATAATGTGAGTTTCCCCATTGTGAGACTAATCTTATCTTATCATATCAGCCTACTGACTTAAACGATGCCTTATGTTGACTGGTTCCAGAAAAATCCTCGTTGAAATGTTTTAGCTGAGTCACATGGCAGTTTTGCAGATACACTTTAAATAATTTTACCCTTATGACCTTCCATACCTGTTTTGTGTGTCGTAGTTTTGATTTTGATCAGATATGATCTACCCAGGGTTTCTCAGATCTCAGTATCTCTGGAAGCATCTCTTGACACCAGCTATCTTTGGTGCTAACACTGAGATAGTTGACATTAAAGAGAAATGCTCGCCTGGTCTGAGCTACTTTATCATATGAAGAAGACAAAGGAGATGTACATTTGAATTCAAATGA